>NC_052509.1:7817701-7829770 GCF_014356525.2 Nilaparvata lugens
ACTCCAAAAGTTCTACTTCTAAGTACCAAACGGGATTAATTAATCGTGGATCTGATCAAAATGAGCGTGATCTTTAATGAAAATTGATCTCCTTTGATTAAAATCAGTCAGTAAAATTGATAAAATATTGTAAAAGAACGTTTAGAAGACGTTTGAAAAACATACCGGCATTTTAACTGATAACTTATTATTCGGCTATCAAATACTCCAAAAGTTCTACTTCTAAGTACCAAACGGGATTAATTAATCGTGGATCTGATCAAAATGAGCGTGATCTTTAATGAAAATTGATCTCCTTTGATTAAAATCAGTCAGTAAAATTGATAAAATATTGTAAAAGAACGTTTAGAAGACGTTTGAAAAACATACCGGCATTTTAACTGATAACTTATTATTCGGCTATCAAATACTCCAAAAGTTCTACTTCTAAGTACCAAACGGGATTAATTAATCGTGGATCTGATCAAAATGAGCGTGATCTTTAATGAAAATTGATCTCCTTTGATTAAAATCAGTCAGTAAAATTGATAAAATATTGTAAAAGAACGTTTAGAAGACGTTTGAAAAACATACCGGCATTTTAACTGATAACTTATTATTCGGCTATCAATACTCCAAAAGTTCTACTTCTAAGTACCAAACGGGATTAATTAATCGTGGATCTGATCAAAATGAGCGTGATCTTAATGAAAATTGATCTCCTTTGATTAAAATCAGTCAGTAAAATTGATAAAATATTGTAAAAGAACGTTTAGAAGACGTTTGAAAAACATACCGGCATTTTAACTGATAACTTATTATTCGGCTATCAAATACTCCAAAAGTTCTACTTCTAAGTACCAACGGGATTAATTAATCGTGGATCTGATCGAAATGAGCGTGATCTTTAATGATAATTGATCTCCTTTGATTAAAATCAGTCAGTAAAATTGATAAAATATTGTAAAAGAACGTTTAGAAGACGTTTGAAAAACATACCGGCATTTTAACTGATAACTTATTATTCGGCTATCAAATATAGGTAGTTTCAAAATGATCCTTGGGGTTACGAAAATTCATTACAAAAAAAAAAAACTATTCCACTTACAATAATGAAACAAGTACTGTGCTGAAGAGCAATTTAAACAGTTTTGTATTTTCTGCGGCAAAAGGTTATTTATTCATTCATTTATTTAGTTAGTTATCTTTGATATAGGATTCGTCAACAGGGGAAAAATCGGAAGAATCAAATCTCGTTCGTACCAAATTCCTAGAAGACATTTTCAAATTTTGCCGAAATTTGAGTAAATTTAATCATGAGCATATTACGATCAGAGAGCGTCTAGAAGGCTTCTCATTTCGTGAATTAAATCTCAAATATCAGAGCCTGCAAAGTTCAATAGAATTGGAGAAAATAAGTTGTAATCTAGAATAAATTGATTGATATTTGTAAAGTTGCAAGACTGTACTACATGCAAGTAGAACAGAGCTTTAATTGACCGAGCGAAGTGAGGTCTAAGATTAAAGTCGACGGTTTGGCATTTCTCTTAATGTTTGAATGTTTGAATGTTTGAATGTTGCGCATTTACGGCGAAACGCGGTAATATATTTTCATGAAATTTGATAGGTATGTTCCTTTTTTTATTGCGCGTCGACGTATATACAAGGTTTTTGGAAATTTTGCATTTCAAGGATAATATAAAAGGGAAAAGGAGCCTCCTTCATACGCCAATATTAGAGTAAAAATCAGACTATAGAATTATTCATCACTAGCCGTCAGGCTCGCTTCGCTCGCCATATCCGTCTAGCCAGGGGGCTCCGCCCCCTGGACCCCTGACTGGATCGTCCAAGAATGAGATCAGCAGCTCGATTCGCTCGCCTGCATTTTTTATTTGGTCATTTCTATCATATGTTAGGACAATCCAGTCGGGGGTCCAGACTAAACGGCTGGCTGAACGGATATGGCGAGCGAAGCGAGTCTATTGCTGTCCAGTCCAGTCTATTGCTGTATAAGGTCTATAGTTTCAATCAGGTGCTTGTGGATGAGAATACTGCGTGAGGTCTACTACTAGTTAACAGCAAATGAATCGGGGAAACCACTAAGATAGTAGAGATGAGTATAATTATAAAGAAACACTTCACTTACATAGGCTACTTTTGAAGAAATTAATTAAAACAATATAAAAATATTGTAGTAAAATAGTTCAACGACTACGTTGAACTATTTTAAAGTTTACAACAATTGCGTTAACACAATGAGTTGCGTTAAAGCATTGAGTCAACATTTACGTTATAAAGAAACGTATAAAGACATGACTCAAGTATATGAATTACTCCTTAAACTAAATCGTTAAAGATTGATTATTATTCCTCACCAGTTACCATGTGAAGGTTCAACAGTTGAATCACAAGGAGGTATTGGAGATCGTGTCAACTTACCTGAAAAAAAAATGAAATCGTTAAAAAATCATGGAAATAAAACCAAACAATCTCGATATTATTATAATCTAATACGTTAAGATCGTGATGATATAAATTGCTATCAGAATTCAATTGTTAAGATTTGAGCACATCTCTCAAAAAGTTTCAAGTCTCTAACAACAATTTCAAGTTGCAATACAACACTCTCTTACATCAAACCCAGTCAACTTATTTAGTAGTTATAATGGTTATTCATATCATAGTTCTAATCTCAGTGGGTAAGATAGGACAACAGCGTTGCCGATTCCCTGCCCTGCCACTGCCTTCCATAGAAGATAGCTGATTCCAGTATAACTGATGCAATATTCACAATTCATTCTAGTTGAAAATAGTCAATATTATATTGTAATCGTTGAAAATTTATATTTTATCAATTATATTATCATACATTTTTATGATTGAAGTTGAGTATTTTTTTCAATTGATTATATTTTCACATTGTTAAAAAACTATCCGTCAACTTTGCGAAGCTAGAAGAGGATAACGATAACAGCCTTGTCGAATGATAGACAAGGATAGCAACATCAATGTTAATCAAATGCTGCCATTATAACGTGGACCTCATTTCAATATTCCTTGTTAATATGCTGTTATCATAATGACTATAGTCAATATCATCCCTTATGCTGTACTTTACAACTACTAAGAGTGAAAACTTAGTCTCCTAAGACTTTGTGTCCCAGAATCATTCCATCACTACAACGTTGAACACAGGTTCCCAACAGGTCACCAAGTATGGTCGAACATTGCCCACAAAGTTATTACCTCTTGAAAGCAACGGCAGCTTTCATCGACAGTCAATCTAGTTACCCACCACGCGCAATTCGTAATAACAGACCAAAACTTCGCTAGAAACCAAACGACAGGAAACCAAGCAAACTCGATAAAATTCGATTCCTTAGAACAAGTTTTGGCTGCGTTTGGTCTAACCAGCCACAATCAATCAAAACCTTAACAGGGTTTCCAGGGTTGGGGGTTGCTTAGTGAGAGGAAATCTTGGAAAGGCAATATCACACTTCACCCCCAAATATAACAAGGGCGGCAATTGACAAAGGAGAGAAATACCCGGGGGCAGAGAAGTGGAAAGGAGAGGGGGAAGGAAAATAACAACACAATTTTAATGAACATAAGGAGTTTGTTGCTGTGTGTTGGTGGGAGGAGGCGGAGGAGAAGAATGAGGAGGAGGAGAATAAGGAGGAGGAGGTGGAGGAGGATAGAGAGGGGTAAAGCAGTGTAATATGAAGGAATGAAAGAAGGTGTAACCAACAAAGCAACTAACTTATTTCGCTCTTCACTCCAGATGTCACAAGAAAAGAAAAAGATAATAAGAAATAGAAATTGGATAAGAGATTCGTTGTTACGCAGACTGTCACAGAAAGGACAAAAGGGATAGAATCAAGGGGAGGAGAAGGAGGAATAAAAGTGATTGGGAGGAAGGAGGAGGAGGAGAAGAAAGTGGTTGTAGAGTGTCACAGGCTGAGGAGCCACTCAGCCACAATCAACGATAGGAACGAAAAATGGAAAGGAGAAGGAGTAGAAGAAAGAAGAATGGAGAAGATGTTGAAGATGAAGGAAGATGAGGGAAAAGAGGATGAGACGATGAAGTGAGTGTGTCTTGGTTGAAAGAACAGAAGAAAAAGGAACAAAGAAGATGTAGAGGAAAGTAAAAGGTAAAGAGGATGATGAAAATGGAGCAAGAGAAAACTAGAAGTGAAGGAAGAAAAGGGAGAAGACGATAAGAAGAGGAGGAGGGAGGAAGTAAGACAGGAAACAAAGTGATGGGAGGAGATAGAGGAGAAAAAGAAGGAGTCTTGGAAAGATAACGAAATGAGGAAGAGGTAGGAGAAGGAGTAGAAGAGTGAAGAGTGGAGGAGATGTTGATGATGAAAGGGATAAGGAAAAAGAGGATGAGACGATAAAGTTAGTGTGTCTCAGTTGGAGCAATTGGAGGGAAAGGCATGTGTGAAGAAAGAGAAAAATGAAAAGAAAGATGGGGATTCGAGAAAAGAGTAGAATGAAAGAGTAGGGATACAACAAGGGGATGGATACATTCAAAAAGAAAGAGGTGAAGACATGATAAATATGAAGCTTGGAAGAATTATTAGAAAACGATAAGGAGAAAGTCTGGAAGTATGAGTGAAAAAAACTAGACAAATCAGTTGGAGAAAATGAGACGGAGGAGGAAATTCTGAAGGAGGATGAAGATTTAGAGAAAGATGAGAAGTACAAGTAGTAGGAGAAGTAGGAGAAGCAGGAGAAGAAGTAAGAAGTGAAGATAATACAAGAAGATCAACACGATTTCTGTCCTTTTTGTTTTTACATGGCTGAGCGCCTTGCCTTATATTATTATCTATCCACTCTTCGCTAAACGAGGCTTTTGTCATTTTTGGAGGGTGCTTTGATTCGCTGCTTTACCAGATGAGAGAGACAACGTAAGGGGATGATGACGATTACGATGATGATGATGATGATGATGAAGATGATGATGATGAAGATGATGATGATGATGATGATGATGATGATGATGATGATGATGACGATGCTGATGATAATGATGACAGTGTCATAAGAAAAGGGCGTAATTAGTATTTTAAAGAGGTGAGAGAAAGTGTGATGCGAAAACGTAGAAGACGAAGGGATGACTTTATGTCGTGACTGGAGGGATGAATTTATGTTTTAGTCGATAAATGATGTCTGGAAAAAGTGAAACTCAGTTGAAGGGTAGAGTTGGGAGCCTTGATTTGGGAGATTTTACATTGCAACATGAATTTTCTTCCACGAAAGTCGAAACTGTATTTATCAATAGAACTTCTAGCCATATATCAAATCAAAATCAAATCAAACATAGGAACTTATGTTGTAGTCCAGTCACTATTATATGCAATTTATATTGTAGTTCTGATTTTTTAATATATTATTTGGGTACATAAGAGAAGTCCAGAACCAATTTCTTCATGCAAAATTTCCTTGTGCTACATACAGAGTGGCACAAAAACCTCGTATTTTCGGCTCATTTTCCAGTTTTCAGCTATTTCTGACAAATCTCGTGAACGGACTGAAAAATTTACTCTTTCTTTTTTTATAGATTATGAAATTCTGAATAAAATGAGATCATTGGGAACTCTCTATCTCCAATAAGTACTGAGTAATGATTTTTCAAAAATGTGTGAAATTTGAAGAAAAAATCAATTTTGAAGAATTTTAGTTTTTGATCAGCAACATCTTCCGATTGTTACCATTTAGATGTATAATTCAAAATCCCTCTGGGCGTATTTTTGTGCTCTACAATCTGAGATCAGGTAGAGCGCTCTATCTCATATAGATTTCCAGGTACACCTGACAACAATGCTCCTTGTATTGTGAAAAACACCTAATTTTCAGCTTCAACCATCATCACCAACTACATAGTCTTCACATTGATATTTCGCACAATGACATAAGTTCATAAGATTATGTTCTATGAGAATCACCCGTTAGATGCACTTTATTTCAGTATTTCCTAGTGGGGAGGCGCGCTTAAGGACACCTCAAGGATCAAAATTTTTCAAACACTTATAACTTCTGACAGAATGCTCAGATTTCATCTTACTACACTCCATTCTTCTCAGCTCGTCTAGGCGGTCCAAAATCATGCTTCAATAAGTCAAATTCTGTCGAAAAGTGGAAAATTTATTGTTAGTGTACTAAAGCCCATATTCCAATACACAAAAAATGGCCAATTTCTATATTCAAAGCCTGCATGTCTTTTGAAATACTTCTTATAAAATTCCAAATTAGTGAGGATGTGAAAATTGTCCTCCACTTGCCCACTCCAATAATAATACTTTCAATTCCAATACCATTCGAAAGTTAGAAGATTCAAAATGGCGATTCCAGTTTTCACATTTTTTTCCGTGATTTTACTGTTGATCAAGAGTTTCTAAAACGAGTCTGATACATCATAGAAACTCTCGGTTGATTCCAAATTGTAGATAAATTCATCCTCTACGAGCTCAGTTGTCTGAAATTCATATGAAAAATCATAACTCAGTACTCAATGAGTTATAACTTGAATAGATCCCATCAAAGCATTGTATGGCTACAATATTATGTCTTTTATTCACACTTTTTTATGTTTTAAACATGGGAATGCAGTAGAAAATTCATGTGAATAAATAATTTTGTTCACTTAGGCTACTGACTGGAGTAGCCTACTTTCGGGCGGCAAGCGTCTATTTCTAACTGTCAGTCAGTAGTCAAAAGTTGATAACTTTTTTACATTTATAATAATATTATAAGCTACATAATATCCTCCATTAAAATCTATGCGATTATTGAGTTTTATTCCGCTGTATTTTTAACCAGTATTCCACCAAATTTGAACCGAACCTGTTGTTTTGGGACTGGATTAGTTCTTATTCAGAATTCTGAATGAAGCAGTGTGGCTTGTTGCTTCATAAACATTTTATAATTATCGCAATAGTATATTTCGCACCTAGAGCAGAAAATGAGATTTTTCCGGCTCGAAATCGGTTTTCAAGTCCGAGGCCGTAGGCCGAGTACTAGAAAAGATTGAGAGCCGGAAAAACATTTTTGCCCGTGGTGCGAACGCTATTTTTCGCCACACACAAAATAAACAATATATATATATGAGAATAGTTTTTACTAAGCACTTTGAAAGCAGAAGTGGAAGGTGATAGCTCTAGCAAATCTGAGGTAATCTGAATATCAGAAATTGTCCAAGTATTTTTATTTTTTGTTCTGATTTGTCTAAATAGCCTAAAAAATGATGTTCAATTATGTGGGAGGTTGAGTTTATACTTTTTTATTATTCAATGACAATAAGATGATATTATCATATGTTTTAATTATTGAATAATGAACACAAATAATGAAAAGTTTTTTGATCAGCTGTTTTTTGATTACCTTTCTTATAGTTGGCCAAACGAAAATGGTCCCTCAGGTCAAGCTTGCTCTTGACACCACCAACCGTCTCTACCAACACTGTTGCCACTTTGTACTAAGGGTGGCTAGTAAGAGAGAAAGTGAATGTGTGTGTGAGAGAGGGTGTGATAGTGAAGTATTGTTATTGTGGGGAGATTGTTTGTCTTCTCTGGATTGTTAAATATGGACAAGGACAATATAGTTCACAGTTTTATAAATGTATTGTAATGTACTGTATGGATGAAGATATAATGTATTGTATTGTATGAATGTATAAGCCTGGATGAAGTGTGATGGGAATCAAATGAGAATTCATGCAAATTGAAAAATGCAGAGTGAAGTGGGCACTACAAGAATATTGACTAAAATAAATAAAATTACTCACTCCACTTCCATTGATTATTATAAAAGTCTTCAAGTAACCTTTATTAAGTAATAGCTCAGTTTATAAATAGTTGCATTTATAAAGCAAAATCTAATCATCATCATAAAATTGGATTTCTTGATGTCATGACTCAAGAAAGAGTTATACATTATACATAACAATATTCTTTCCTTCATTTCATGATGTTGAAGAATATGGGAGATGATGGGAGGAGGTAACGGGGATTTATTGTTCTAACATCAAGAATGACACAATAGAACTTTTGAGCCTGACGTGCTCAAAAGAATTTGTGACAGGTATAGTGACGGAAAAGAGGAAGAGGGAAGGTATGAGAAGGAAAGAGTGATGTCAGGGTGTAGAAATATAGTCAATGTATATAGACTGGCGAGTGAGGGTGGACAACAGTGGCACATTGCAGTGGCCTTGAGAGACCCTTTTCGCTTGGCCAACTATAGTTCCATGTTAGCGTTGGAAAGGGTACTCTTTCCGGCCTAGGCCGGAAAGAAACCTGTTCTGACGTTAGAGGAGAGTCCGTCTACAAATAATGTATTCAGATAGATCTACTTAGGGACAGGAAAACAGCTGCTTTACGTGCAGTGTGGTGAAAAAACAATGACAAGAATCGTCATTAAAACTGTGAACTGTAAATGATTTGCTTCCAGGGATAAATGAGTTTTAATTTTATAGATTTCATGAATTAAAGAAAGTTTTAAGAAGTTTCATATAAAAGTTGTGTAGAAAAATGTGTATATATTCGATAAATGCTTCCAAATTCTGGTAAATTTTTCAATCAACGTGTAGTCAATAACGCTGAATTTGAACATTTCAAGCGATCAGTATCCCTTTCTCATAATTCACAATATCAATGACAGAAGGAATATAATTTATATTATATAATGTACGATATATTCCTCCTTTCTCTGATATGTGAGCAATCGGAAAGGGATCCATACTTACAGCCTGAAAATATTATTGAATTAAAGATAAAAATCAAAATACATGATGATATCACAACACACTTCCAATTTATCTCTAATTCATTATTTGTAGTCCTAGAAAATACATCCAGCTTTGTGACACTTATAAATTCCCTTCAATATTCGCCAGAACTGACATCCTGACAAGACTGTACACTTGTCATCCTCACTATATTAGACAATATTCCATCTTCTATCCTTTTCACCACTTTATTTGACAAAATTTTCATCTTCTATCCTTTTCACCACTTTATTTGACAATATTTTCATCTTCTGTCCTTTCCACCACTATATTTGACTACCTTCTCCTTTTCTGTCCTTTTCCCATTCTCACAGTTGCGTGCGTAGATGACATAAAACAAATAATCAAGTACTGCTGTTTGTCACGCTCTCCTTCTATTATTTCTCTTTTCATAGTGGTCGCCTCGATTTGTTGTATATTTGCAGCTGCATATCGAAACCACTGACCTCGTTCAGTTCTCCTGTTAAGAAGTCGTAATCAAATTTGAATAAAACGGATATCATTTTCCGAAAGCGTCTTCCACAGTTTTTCAGTTCTTATCTGCTCATTTTTCGACTGAAAAATTCTGTTTGACCTCTTTTCTTCTCCTTATTCTCATTCTACTTCTCCTTTTTCTTCGACTTCTTCTTCTTCTTCTTCCTCTTTTCTCTTCCTCCTCCTCCTCCTCTACTACCACCACTTCCTCCTCCCCATCATCATCCCGCTACTCCTCCTCCTCCTCTTCCAACTTCTTCTCCTTCTCATCCACCTTCTCCTCCTCCACCCCCTTTTCCATCTCCTTCTTCTTCTCCTTTTTTAACGACTCCTTCTCCTTCACCCTCTACTCATCCTCTATCTATATTTTGTTATCCCACTTCTCTTTCTTCTTCTTCTCCTTTCTCTCTCCACCTCTCTTCATATTCTCCTCCTCTTACACCTTCACTTTCACCTCCACCTCCTTTTTTTCTTTAACATTTCTTATATTCATTTATCTCTGTACCTTCTCCTTCACCTTTCTCTCTTTCTCCTCTTCCTTATCCTTCTCCTTTATTGCTCCTTCTCCTTTTACCTCCTCCTTCTTCTGCTCCCAACTCTTCTTCACCTTCTCCACCACCTTCTTTTTCTCATTCTTCTTGATCATCATCATAATCCACTCCTCCTTTACACTCTTTTTTCTTCCTTCATCCTCCTACTCCTCTCTCTTCACTCACTCTTTCTCAACCAGTCATTTTCCTATCCATCTCTCTCAAACACACTATCAATATAGATCTTATTCTCTCTCTCTCTCACACACACTCCCTCTTTCTCTCGCACAGTTACGGTCCGAGTCATTAATTCCTATTCGCTGGTTGCTTTTAATTATGCAGAAGTTATGAACGGACTCTGCTATGCGAGTCTCAATGTCTATTCTGATCTGAATGTCTATTTCTTGATGCGAGAATAATGTATGTAGAAACACTAGACTACTCCAGTGAACGATTTGAATAATACAGGGACGACATTGAGATTGCATCAATTTTGAACGATTATCCACCAAAAATCAATACATTGGAAACAGCTTTCAAATAAAGACTTCATGTAAATCTATCAATCTGATATATTCTTATCATTCTAATTAATTTATCACGTTGTTAAGTAAACTCCAGGAGGTAATCTAGCAACGTGTACGTGTATTATTATACTTCATTCATCACTTCTTGTGTAGTAAGAAGGTTTTTTACAATTTCTACTACAAGCACAGAATGAAAATATTTATCAAAATTGACTGGACATAGGGCTGAAAGCATGAAGACAATGAGGTTAATTGATCTGACTAAGGTTGTGCTCGATAAAATAATTATTCATTAATTTATACAATACACATTCACACATCACTTTCTTCAATAAACATCACTAACGTTTCATCCTCTTCTAATCCAATTCCACCACACCTCCACATTTCAAAAAGTAATCTCTTTTACGATGATACTGATAACAATCTATCCACACTTGCAACTTGCATGACCGTTTTGCAGCGTCAAACCAATTTCAAAACATTGACCCATTAAAAAGTTGCAGTACCTCACTTCAATTTCACTGTGTTTACACCTGCAGATTCCAAATTGATCCGCACGTATCAACCCTTCCCCACCTTATATAATAAAAAGGATTTCCACACCGTATGAGTCCTTCCTTCACCATGTAGGTGTCATATCATTAGCAAATTACCATGTACCGTGTATATCTATGAGAGTATCCGAATAGATGGGCATATACTCTATAAGACCCCTTCCTCTACCATTTATGTATCAAATCATTACTATGTATATCATCTATATATCTATGAGGTATTCCAATGAATAGGTATATACACCATATTATGAGCCCTCCCTCTATTATGTATATATGAAATATTTTCTATTTATACCATGTATACATGTATCTATAGTAAGGTCCACGATATAATGGCAGTGGAGAAAGATAGGAGAACAACATTGCCGATTCTCTGACTTGTCGCTGCCTTCTATAGTGGATAGCTGATGCCGGTATATATCATGATGTAATATAAACTATATATTCTCGTTTTTAATGATAAATTATATTCCATTCGTCAAGAACATAATGTTCTCAATGATTGATTAATACATTTTTGTCATAGTCATTCAATTTCAGCTGTTTTACATCCATGAAATCAAGCCGGTAAACAGCTGATTGTAGAACAAATAGACAGCAAACTATACTATAATAAAATCATATGTTTCCTTTACAATCAAGTTTGTTTTCTCGTTCCGAATTAGGAGCAAGCAAAACTGGTACAAAAACCCGCCTTTCAGAGCTCCAGGTGGAAGTTTTGTCAACTACAATCAAGAAATTCCTGATTCGAAACTTGTAAACTAGGTTATGTTTATATATAATGCATGTAGTAATGTCAGCACAAGAAGGTAATATTTTCTGTTTCCCAATTATTCTTTTGTGGATTATTATGACAAAAAAAGTTTAGTTACTTGGACGTGAAAGTCTTTTGTAGTGCTCGAATGAAATTCTAGTCTCGGATAACGCTTCGGCTAGAAACATCATTATCCCCTGCAAAATGCCCCTTCCCGTACTTGTGACTTAAGATACTATTTCATAATTTAGATTATATATTTATCAATTGATTGTATTCCTACATTGTTGAAAAACGATCTGGCAACGTTTCGCAGCTAGAAAATGATAGAGCTATCTGTTTTGTGGAATGATAGACAAGGATAGCTGAACCAATGTTAATCAAATATGGTACTGCCATTATAACGTGGACCTCACTATAGAAGAGGATAGCGCTATCTGCTTTGTCGAATGATAGA